>NC_136268.1:134513671-134516171 GCF_964187855.1 Myxine glutinosa
ACGCCCCCAGGAGAGTCGAGGAGGGAGGAGATCAGAACACAGACGAGCCTGAAGAGAGTCCTGGAGTTTGTGAGAGAGGGAGAGAGGGAGAGAGAACCCGTCACGCCAGACCCCCCACCAGCAGCGTTGGCTCCACCAAGCAGCTCCGACCCGTTACCCCGCGCACACGACAGGATCGGTGGCATCGGCGGCCGTCGAGGTCCAGCCCGACGTCCCGTGCGGGATCAAGCTCCAGCCAGCTCCGTGCCTTCCTCCCCCTCCAGCCACCCACCTCCTTCCAGCCAATCCACTCTGCAATTCCCCGTGTGAGTCTGTCTTTGTTTGTTCTGTCCAGGGTAGAAGTTAAGCCTGTTTAGATAAGCTAGCAAATTTCACTGTGTCACCTTTCCTCTTCTGTATTTTATTTTATTATCCTTCCTTCTCATTGGTTTCTTTTGATTGTGTAAATAGTAGGGAATAAATTTAGTAGCATTTCCAACCTTTTTGCTTTGGTGTTCTTCTTCTTCACATCCTTCGCTTTAGTCTTTTCCCCATTGAATATCTGTGGCGCGATTCGGCCAACGTTCAGGAATCGGGTTAGTCGGGGTAACTGTTCGGGCGCGGCGGCCATCCGCTCGGCAAACAACATCCTCGCCGCGGCCCGGTAACAATATATATATATATATATATATATATATATATATATATATATATATATATATATATATACATATATATATACATATATATATACAGTATATATATATATATATATATATATATATATATATATATATATATATATATATATATATATATATATATATATATATATATATATATATATATATATATTATATATATATATATTATATATATATATATATATATATATATACATATATACATATACTAGCTGAGGTACCCGGCTACGCCCGGGTTGAATAAGAATAAGACAAATATATGATGAAAAGAACATGTATATTTTAGAGCAATATCACAGTACATTTCCTACATGACGTTTTTTCAATTTTCAATTTCTCAAAACCTCTGGGTATACAACATTTCTGGTTTTCTTACTTGGTGCCAAGACATAAAGATTGCTTGGTTTTCCAACCCTCGAGCAGCCCACGTACAGCTGGCCATGGGCAAACACTTGTTCTGTGAAGTTCAGGCCTACAACCTTCATTGATTGCCCCTGCGCCAGAAATATGTCTTGAAATATTCCTGAAATAAGTTGTTGACCTTTTGGCCTATGTTAACCTCAAAAATAATTGGTGGTTTAATTCAGTGATCTTATATGCAAATCCTCTTTAAATTTCAAGTCAATTAGATGAAAATTGACGATTTTAGAAATTTGGCCCATATTGATATTTTCACCTTTAGACCTCAAAAATAATTGGTGGTTGAATTAGGTGACCAGATATGCAAATCCTATCCAAATTTCAAGTCAATTGGATGAAAATGTAGGATTTTAAAAACTTCACCTTAAGTTGTTGACCTTTGGCCTATGTTTACTTTTTGGCCTATGCTGACCTCAAAAAGAATTGGTGGTTCAATTTCAGTGACCTGATATGCAAATCCTCTTCACATTTGAAGTCAATCAGATGAAAGTTGGGGATTTTAGAAATTTGAAATTGTTGTTGACTTTTGGCCTATGTTGCTCTTTTGGCCTATGGTGATCTCAACAATAGTTGTTGGTTGAATTCAGTTTGCTGATATGTAAATCCCATTCAAATTTCAAGTGAATCGGATGAAAATTGAGGGTTTTAGAAACTAAAAAAAAGAGTGGTTGACCTTTGGCCTACGCCGATCTCAAAAATAGTTGGTGGTTTAATTCAGTAAGCCGATATGTAAATCCTATTCAAAGTTCAAGTCAATAGGATGAAAATTAAGGATTTTAGAATTGAGGCTGACGACTGTTGAGAAACTCAGTTGGGAGGTTTACTGCCTGATCTGCATGTCACTTTGTCAAGAGAATCATAATTTCTTTCATGACCGGGCAGCGAACGTCATTATGTGCGACTTTACGTCACTCCTACGGACGTGAAAACATTTGTTTTCCTTAAAAATATATTGAAAATAAATAAAATAGTACATAAATTAACAATAAAAGAAGCTAAAAAACAATTTAAAATACAATAAAAAGCACATTCAAATATATATAAATATGTACGTACAGTATACTGTACGTACGCGCAACCACTGATTCTCATTCAAAACAGAGGCGATGTACAGTATTCCTTTACTGTGTCTGTGTTAGCCATGGGTCCGAAGAAGGATAATGCTAGTGTTTCCAAGCGTAATGTGGTTACGATGGACGATAAGGTAAATCTGATTAAAAGGTATGGAAAAGGTGGAAAAGTGTCGGTGATAGCGTATAGACCTTATCGCGAATCGGAACCGCAATGCGTCATGGGATCGGAAAGGGGCAATAGCGCCGCCACAAACTACACCATGGAATTGCAGCTGGCCCGGTTTTTTAAACCATTGATATTAAAATAAAAAGTAGCCTATAACC